>NC_044570.1:10989186-11005733 GCF_007565055.1 Rhinopithecus roxellana
AGTTACAACGTATGTTTCATGCAGCAGTCCATTATCACTGTTTTGAGGAACCTGAGAAAAGACTTCTTTGGATCGCTCTGAAGCCTACGCTGATAAAGGAAATATCATCGGTTCTAAACATGAAAGAAGCTTTCTGAAAACTTCCTTGTGATCTGTGAATTCCTCTCACAGAGTTACGCTTAGTTCTCAGGAAGCAGTTTGCTAACACTCTTTTCATGGAATCGGCAAAGTGAGATTTGCGAACCCATAGGGGCATATGGTGAAAAAGGAAATATCCTCAGATAATAACTAGAGAGAAACTTACTGAGAGATTCCTTTCTGAAGTGTGACTTCATCACAAGACTTCCACCCTTCCCTTCTTGGCACAGTTTGATAACTCTGTTATCTTGTGTTCTGCAAAGTCATGTTTAGGATCCCATTGAAGTCTAGGGTGAAAAAGGAAATATCCTAGATCAAAAGTGGAAAGAAGCCTTCTGAGAAACTGCATTTCGATGTGTGAATGCAACTCACAGAGTTACACGTTTCTCTTCTGTGTTCAGTTTGCTAACACAATTTTCTGCAAATCTGCATTGGGATACTTCTGAACGCATGAAGCTTGCGGTGACAAAGGAAATATCCTCATATGAAAACTAGAAAGAAGCTTTGTTAGGTACTTCTTGGTGATGTGTTAATTTATCTCATAGAGTTACACTTATGTTTCATGCAGCAGTCCATTATCACTGTTTTTGAGGAACCTGAGAGGAATTCTTTGGATCACATTGAGGCGTACGCTGATAATGGAAATATCATCAGTTCATAACATGAAAAAGCTTTCTGGGAAACTTCTTTGTGATCTGTGTATTCCTATCACCGAGTTACAGCTTATTTCTCAGGAAGTAGTTTGCTAACACTCTTTACGTGGAAAATGCAATGTGAGATTTGGGAGCCCATTGGGTCCCATGGTGAAATAGGAAATATCCTCAGATAATAACTAGAGAGAAGCTTACTGAGAGATTGCTTTCTGAAGTGTGACTTCATCACACATAGTTCCACCCTTCCCTTCTTGGAACTGTTTGCTAACCGTTATCTTGTGTTTTGCAAAGTGATATTTAGGAGCGCATTGAAGGCTATGATGAAAAAGGAAATATCCTCAGATCAAAACTGGAAAGACACCTACTGAGAAACTGCATTTCAATCTGTGCATTCAAATCCCAGAGTTACACGTTTCTCTTCAGTGTTCTGTTTACTAACACAGTTTTCTGGAAATCTGCACTGGGATACTTGTGAACGTAATGAAGCTTGCGGTGACAAAGGAAATACCTCAGATGAAAACTAGATAGAAACTTTGTTAGAAACTTCGTGGTGATGTGTGATTTCATCTGACACAGTTACACTTATGATTCATGCAGCAGTCCATTATCACTGTTTTTGAGGAACCTGAGAAGGACTCCTTTGGATCGCATTGAGGCCTAGGCTGATAAAGGAAATATCATCAGTTCAAAACGTAAAAGAAGCTTTCTGAGAAACTTCTTTGTGATCTGTGAATTCCTCTCACAGAGTTACCCTTGAGTTCTCAGGAAGTTGCTTGCTAACAGTCTTTTCGTGGAATCTGCAAAGTGAGATTTGAGAGACCATAGGGGCCCATGGTGAAAAAGTAAATATCCTCAGATAATAACAGGAGAATAGCTTACTGAGAGATTGCTCTCTGAAGTGTGACTTCATCACGAAGAGTTCCACCCTTCCATCCTTGGAACAGTTTGCTAACTCTGTTATCTTGTGTTCTGCAAAGTGATATTTGGGAGCTCATTGAAGGCTTTGGTGAAAAAGGAAATATCCTCAGATCACAACTGGAAAGCAGCCTTATGAGAAACTGATTTCAATGTGTGAATGCACCTCGCAGAGTTACACATCTCTCTTCAGTGTTCAGTTTGCTAACACAGTTTTCTGGACATCTGCATTGGGATAGTTGTGAACGCAATGAAGCTTGAGGTGACAAAGGAAATATCCTCAGATGAAAACTAGAAAGAAGATTTCTTTGAAATTACTTGGTGATGTGTGAATTCGTCTCACAGATTTACACTGTTGTTTCTTGCAGCAGTCCATTATCACTCTTTTTGAGGAACCTGAGAGGACTTCTTTGGATCGCATTGAGGCCTGCGCTGATAAAGGAAATATCGTCAGTTCAAAACATGCAAAAAGCTTTCTGGGAAACGTCTTTGTGATCTGTGAATTCCATTGACAGAGTTACAGCTGAGTTCTTAGGAAGCAGTTTGCTAACACTCTTATCGTGGAATCTGCAAATGTGATTTGGGAGCCCATAGGGGCATATGGTGAAAAAGGAAATATCCTCAGGTAAGAACTGGAGAGAAGCTTACTGAAAGATTGCTTTCTGGTGTGTGACTTCATCACACAGAGTTCCACCCTTCCCTTGTTGGAAGACTTTGCTAACTCTGCTATCTTGTGTTTTGCAAGTGATATTTGGGAGCTCATTGAGGGCTATGGTGAAAAAGGAAATATCCTCAGATCGAAACTGGAAAGAAGCCTTCTGAGAAACTGCATTTCGATGTGTAAATGCAACTCACAGAGTTACACGTTTCTTTTCATTGTTCAGTTTGCTAACACATTTTTCTGGAAATCTGCAATGGGATACTTCCAAACACAATGAAGCTTGCGGTGAAAAAGGAAATATTCTCAGATGAAAAGTAGAAAGAATCTTTCGTAGAAACTTCTTGGTGATGTGTGAATTCATCTCACAGAATGACACTTATGTTTCATGCAGCAGTCCAATATCGCTGTTTTTGATGAACCTGAGAAGAACTTCTTTGGATCGCATTGAGGCCTACGCTGATAAAGGATATATCATCGGTTCCGAATGTAAAAGAAGCTTCCTGAGAAACTTCTTTGTGCTCTGTGAATTCCTCTCACAGGGTTACCCCTGAGTTCTCAGGAAGCCGTTTGCTAACACTCTTTTCGTGGAATCTGCAAATTGAGATTTCGGAGCCCATATTGGCCCATGGTGAAAAAGGAAACATCCTCAGATAATAACTAGAGAAAAGCTTAATGAGAGATTGCTTTCTGATGTGTGACTTCATCACACAGAGTTCCATCCTTCCCTTCTTGGAACAGTTTTTTAACTCTGTTATCTTGTTTTCTGCAAAGTGATATTTAGAAGCGCTTAAAAGGCTATGGTGAAAAAGGAAATATCATGTGATCAAAACTACAAAGAAGCCTTCTGAGAAACTGCATTTCGATGTGTGAATGCAACTCACGGAGTTACACCTTTTCTTCATTGTTCAGTGTGCTAACACAGTTTTCTGGAAGTCTGCAATTGGATTCTTGTGAATGCAATGAATCTTACGGTGACAAAGGAAATACCCTCAGATGAAAAGTAGAATTTCGTAGAAACTTTCGTAGAAAATTCTTGGTGATGTGTAAATTCATCTCACAGGGTTACACTTACGTTTCATGCAGCATTCCGTTATTACTGTTTTTGAGGAAACTGAGAAGGACTTCTTTGGATCGCGTTGATGCCTACGCTGATAAAGGAAATATCATCAGTTCAAAAGGTAAAAGAATCTTTCTGAGAAACATCTTTGTGATCTGTGAATTCCATTCCCAGCGTTACAGCTGAGTTCTCACTTAGCAGTTAGCTAACACTCTTTTCGTGGAATCTGCAAAGTGAGATTTGGGAGCCCACCGGGGCCAATGGTGAAAAAGGAAATATCCTCAGATAATAACTACAGAGAAGCTTACTGAGAGATTGCTTTCAGATGTGTGACTTCATCACACAGAGTTCCACCCTTCCCTTCTTGGAACAGTTTGCTAACTCTGTTATCTTGTGTTCTGCAAAGTGATCTTTAGAAGCGCATTGAAGGCTATGGTGAAAAAGGAAATATCCTCAGATCAATACTGGAAAGAAGACTGCTGAGAAACTGCATTTTGATGTGTGAATGCAACTCACAGAGTTACAAGTTTCTCTTCAGTGTTCAGTTTGTTAACACAGTTTTCTGGAAATCTGCAATGTGATTCTTCCGAACGCAATGAAGCTTGCGGTGACAAAGGAAATATCCTCAGATGAAAACTAGAAAGAAGTTTTGTTAGAAACTTCTTGTTGATGTGTGAATCCTTCTCACAGAGTTACACTTACGTTTCATGCAGCAGTCCATTATCACTGTTTTTGAGGAACCTGAGAGGACTTCTTTGGATCGCATTGAGGCCTATGCTGATAAAGGAAATATCATCAGTTCAAAACGTGAAAGAACCTTTCTGAGAAACTTCTTTGTGATCAGTGAATTCCTCTCACAGCGTAACAGCTCATTTCTCAGGAAGCAGTTTGCAAACACTCTTTTCGTGGAATCTGCAAAGTGAGATTTGGGAGCCCATAGTGGCCCATGGTGAAAAAGGAAGTATCCTCACATAATAACTAGAGAGAAGCTTACTGAGAGATTGCTTTCTGTTGAGTTACTTCATCACACAGAGTTCCACCCTTCCCTTCTTGGAACATTTTGGTAACTCTGTTATCTTGTGTTTTGCAAAGTGATATTTGGTAGCTCATTTGGGGCTATGGTGAAAAATTAATTATCCTCAGATCAAAATCAAAGAATCCATCAGAGAAACTGCGTTTCAATGTGGGAATGCAACCCACAGAGTTCCACGTATCTCTTCAGTGTTCAGTTTGCTAACACAGTTTTTTGGAATACTGCATTGGGGTACATGTGAACACAATGAAGCTTGCGGTGACAATGGAAATATCCCCAGATGAAAACTAGAAAGGATCTTTGTTAGAAACTTCTTGGTGCTGTGTGAATTCATCTCACAGAGTTACACTTATGTTTCATTCAGCAGTCCATTTTCACTTTTTTTGAGGAACCTGAGAAGGACTTCTTTGAATAGCAATGAGGCCTACGCTGATAACGGAAATATCATCATTTCAAACCGTGAAAGAAGCTTGTTGAGAAACTTGTTTGTGATGTGTGAATTCCATTCACAGAGTTACAGCTTAATTCTCAGCAAGCAGTTTGCTAACACTCTTTTCTTGGAATCTGCAAAGTGAGATTTGGGAGCCCATAGGGGCCCAAGGTTATAAAGCAAATATCCTCATATAATAACTAGAGAGAAGCTTACTGAGAGATTGCTTTCTGATGTGTGACTTCATCACACAGATTTCCACCCTTCCCTTCTTGGAACAGTTTGCTAACTCTGTTATCTTGTGTTCTGAAAAGTGATATTTAGGAGCGCATTGAAGCCTATGGTGACAAAGCACGTATCCTCCGATCAAAACTGGAAAGAAGCCTTCTGAGAAACTGCATTTCGATATGTGAATTCAATGACAGAGTTACACGTTTCTCTTCAGTGTTCAGTTTGCTAACACATTTTTCTGGAAATCTGCAATGGGATACTTCTGAACACAATGAAGCTTGCAGTGACAAAGGAACTATCCTCAGATGAAAACTAGAAAGATCCTTTCGTAGAAACTTCTTGGTGATATGTGAATTCATCTCACAGAGTTACACTGATGTTTCATGCAGCAGTCCATTCCCACTGTCTTTGAGGAACCTGAGAGGACTTCTTTCGATCGCATTGAGGCCAATGCTGATAAAGGAAATATCATCAGTTCAAAACGTGAAAGAAGCCTTCTGAGAAACTTCTTTGTGATCTGTGATTCCTCTCACAGAGGTACAGCTGAGTTCTCAGGAAGCAGTTTGCTAACACTTTTTCGTGGCATCTGCAATGTGAGATTTGGGAGCAGATAGGGGCCCATCGTGAAAAAGGAAATATCCTCAGATAATAATAAGAGAGAAGCTTACGAAGAGACTGCTTTCTGATGTGTGACTTCATCACACAGAGTTCCACCCTTCCCTTCTTGGAACAGTTTGCTAACTCTGTTATCTTGTGTTCTGCAAAGTGATATTTGATTAGCTCACTGAGGGCTATAGTGAAAAAGGAAATATCTTCAGATCAGAACTTGGTAGAAGCCTTCTGTAAAACTGCATTTTGATGTGTGAATGCAACTCACAGAGTAACACGTTTCTCTTCAGTGTTCAGTTTACTAACACAGGTTTCTGGAAATCTGCAATGGGATAGTTGTGAATGCGATGAAGCCTTCGGTGACAAAGGAACTATCCTCAGATGAAAACTAGAAAGAACCTTTCGTAGAAACTTCTTGGTGATGTGTGAATTGGTCTCACAGAGTTACACCGATGTTTCATGCAGCAGACCATTCCCACTGTTTTTGAGGAACCTGAGAGGACTTCTTTGGATCGCATTGAGGCCAACGCTGATAAAGGAAATATCATCAGTTCAAAACGTGAAAGAAGCTTTCTGAGAAACTTCTTTGTGATCTGTGAATTCCTCTCACAGAGTTGCAACTTAGCTTTCAGGAAGAAGGTTGCTAACACTCCTTTCGAGGAATCTGCAAAGTGAGGTTTGGGAGCCCATAGGGGCCGATGGTGAAAAAGGATATATCCTCAGATAATAACTGGAGAGAAGCTTACTGAGAGATTGTATTTCTTATGTGTGACTTCATCACACAGAGTTCCACCCTTCCCTTCTTGGAAGAGTTTGCTAACTCTGTTATCTTGTGTTCTGCAAAGTGATATTTGGGAGCTCATTGAGGGCCATGGTGAAAAAGGAAATATCCTCAGATCAAAACTGGAAAGAAGCCTTCTGAGAATCTGCATTTCGATGTGTGAGTACAAGTCACAGAGTTACACGTTCCTCTTCAGAGTTCAGTTTGTTATACAGTTTTCTGGAAATCTGCAATGGGATACTTCTGAACGCAATGAACCTTGCGGTGACAAAGGAAATATCCTCAGATGAAAACTAGAATGAAGCTTTGTTAGAAACATCTTGGTGATGTGTGAATTCATCTCACCGAGTTACACTTATGTTTCATGCGGCAGTCCATTATCACTGTTTTTGATGAACCTGAGAAGGAATTCTTTGGATCCCATTGAGACCTACACTGTTAATGGAAATATCATCCGTTCAAAACGTAATGGAAAGATTCTGAGAAACTTATTTGTGATCTGTGAATTCCTCTCACAGAGTTACAGCTTAGTTCTCAGGAAGCAGTTTGCTAACACTCTTTTCGTGGAATCTGCAAAATGAGATTGGAGCCCTTAGGGGTCCATGGTGAAAAAGGATATACCCTCAGAGAAAAACTAGAGAGAAGCTTCCTGAGAGATTGCTTTCTGATGTGTGACTTCATCACACAGAGTTCCACCCTTCCCTTCTTGGAACAGTTTGCTAACTCTCTTATGGTGTGTTCTGCAATGTGATATTTTGGAGCTCATTGAGTGCTACGGTGTAAAAGGAAATGTCCTCAGATCAATACTGTAAAGAAGCCTTCTGTGAAACTGCATTTGATGTGTGAATGCAACTCACAGAGTTACACGTTTCTCTTCAGTGTTCAGTTTGCTAACACAGTTTTCTGGAAATCTGCAATGGGATACATCTGAACGCAATGAAGCTTACGGTGACAAAGGAAATATCCTCACATGAAAACTAGAAACAAGTTTTGTTAGAAACTTCTTGATGATGTGTGAATTAAACTCACAGAGCTACACTTATGTTTCATGCAGCAGTCCATTATCACTCTTTTTGAGGAACCTGAGAATGACTTCTTTGGAACGCATTGAGGCCTACGCTGATAAACAAATATCATCCGTTCAAAACTTGAAAGAAGCTTTCTGAGAAACTTCTTTGTGATCTGTGATTTCCTCTCACAGAGTTACAGCTGAGTTCTCAGGAAGCAGTTTGCTAACCCTCTTTTAGTGGAATCTGCACGGTGAGATTTGGGAGCCCATGGGGCCCATGGTGAAAAAGGAAATATCCTCAGATAATAACTAGAGAGAAGGTTGCTGAGAGATTACTTTCTGATGTGTGACTTCATCACACCGAGTTCAACCCTTTCCTTCTTGGAAGAGTTTGCTAACTCTGTTATCTTGTGTTCTGTATGGTGATATTTTGGAGCTCATTGAGGACTATGGTGAAAAAGGAACTATCCTCCGATCAAAACTGGAAAGAAGCCTACCATGAAACTGCATTTTGAAGTGAGAATGCAACTCACAGAGTTACAAGTTTCTCTTCAGTGTTCACTTTACTAACTCAGTTTTCTGGAAATCTGCAATGGGATACTTGCGAATGCAATGAAGCTTGCGGTGAGAAAGGAAATATCCTCAGATGAAAACTATAAGAGAAGATTTGTTTGAATCTTCTTGGTGATGTGTGAATTCATCTCACAGAGTTACACTTATCTTTCATGCAGCAGTCCATTATCACTGTTTTGGAGGAACCTGAGAAGGACTTCTTTGGATCGCATTGAGGCCTACACTGATAAAGGAAATATCATCAGTTCAAGACGTGAAAAAATGTTTCTGGGAAACTACTTTGTTATCTGTGAATTCCTCTCACAGAGTTACAGCTGAATTCTCAGGAAGCGGTTTGCTACCACTCATTTTGTGGAATCTGCAAAGTGAGATTTGCGAGAATATCGGGGCCCATGGTGAAAAAGTAAATATCCTAAGATAATAAGTGGAGAATAGCTTACTGAGTGATTGCTCTCTGAAATGTGTCTTCATCACACAGAGTTCCACCCTTCCGTTCTTGGAACAGTTTGCCAACTCTGTTATCTTGTGTTCTGCAAAGTGATATTTGGGAGCTCATTGAGGGGTATGGTGAAAAAGGAAATATCCTCAGATCAAAACTGGAAAGCAGCCTTCTGAGAAACTGATTTCGATGAGTGAATGCAACTCACAGAGTTACACGTTTCTCTTCAGAGTCAGTTTGCTAACACAGTTTTCTGGAAATCTGCAATGGGATACTTCTGAACGCAATGAAGCTTACGGTGAAAAAGGAAATATCCTCAGATGAAAACTAGAAAGAAGCTTTGTTAGAATCTTCTTGGTGATGTGTCAATTCATCTCAAAGAGTTACTCTTATGTTTCATGCAGTAGTACATTATCAATTTTGTTGAGGAACCTGAGAAGGAATTCTTTGGATTGCATTGAGGCCTATGCTGATAAAGGAAATATCATCAGTTCAAAACTTGAAAGAAGATTTCTGGGAAACTACTTTGTGATCTGTGAATTTCTCTCACAGAGTTACAGCTTAGTTCTCAGGATGCAGTTTGCTAACACTCTTTTCATGGAATCTGCAAAGTGAGATTAGGGAGCCCATAGGTGCCCATGGTGAAAAAGGACAAATCCTCAAATAATAACTAGAGAGAAGCTTACTGAGAGATTGCTTTCTCTTGAGTGACTTCATCACACCGAGCTCCACACTTCCCTTCTTGGAACAGTTTGCTAACTCTGTTATCTTGTGTTCTACAATGTGATATTTGCGAGCTCATTGAGGGATATGGTGAAAAAGGAAATATCCTTAGATCAAATCTGGAAAGAAGCCTTCTGAGAAACTGCACTTCGATGTGTGAATGCAACTCACAGAGTCACAGGATTCTCTTCAGTGTTCAGTTTGCTAACACAGTTCTCTGGAAATCTCTATTGGGATACTTGTGAACGCAATGAAGCTTGCGTTGACAAAGGAAATAACCTCAGATGAAAACTAGAAAGAAGCTTTGTTAGAAACTTATTGGTGATGTGTGAATTCACCTCACAGAGTTACAATAATGTTTCATGCAGCAGTGCATTATCACTCTTTTTGAGGAACCTGAGAAGGACTTCTTTGGATCGCATTGAGGCCTACGCTGATAAAGGAAATATCATCAGTTCAAAACGTGAAAGAAGTTTCCGAGAAACTTCTTTGTGATCTGTGAATTTTATTCACAGGGTTACAGCTGATTTCTCAGGAAGCAGTTTGCTAACACTCTTTTCGTGGAATCTGCAAAGAGAGATTTGGGAGCCCATAGGGGCCAATGGTGAAAAAGGAAATATCCTCAGATAATAACTAGAGAGAAGCTTACTTAGAGATTGCTTTCTGATGTGTGATTTAATCGCACAGAGTTCCACCCTTCCCTTCTTGGAAGAGTTTGCTAACTCTGTTATCTTGTGTTCTGCAAAGTGATATTTGGGATCTCATTGAGGGCTATGGTGAAAAAGGAAATATCCCCAGATCAAATCTGGAAAGAAGCCATCTGAGAAACTGCATTTTGATGTGTGAATGCAACTCACAGAGTTACACGTTTCTCTTCAGTGTTCAGTTTGCTAACAAAGTTTTCTGGAAATCTGCAATGGGATACTTGTGAACGCAATGAAGCTTGTGGTGACAGAGGAAATATCCTTAGACGAAAACTAGAAGAAGCTTTGTTAGTAACTTCTTGGTGATGTGTGAATTCATCTCACAGAGATACACTTATGTTTCATGCAGCAGTCCATTATCACTGTTTTTGAGGAACCTGAGAAGGACTTCTTTGGATCACATTGAGGCCGACGCTGATAAAGTAAATATCATCTGTTCAAAACGTGAAAGAAGCTTTCTGAGAAACTTCATTGTGATCTGTGAATTCCTCTCACAGAGTTACAGCTTATTTCTCAGGAAGCAATTTGCTAACACTCTTTTCGTGCAATCTGCAAAGTGAGATTTCGGAGCCCATAACGGCCCATGGTGAAAAAGGAAATATTCTCAGATAACAACTGGAGACAAGTTGCTGAGAGATTGCTTTCTGGTGTGTGACTTTCATCACACAGTGTTCCACCCTACCCTTCTTGGAACAGTTTGCTAACTCTGTTATCTTGTGTTCTGCATGGTTATTTTGGAGCTCATTGAGGACTATGGTTAAAAAGTAAATATCATCAGTTCAAAACTTGAAAGAAGATTTCTGGGAAACTACATTGTGATCTGTGAATTCCTCTCACAGAGTTACAGCTTAGTTCTCAGGATGCAGTTTGCTAACACTCCTTTCATGGAATCTGCAAAGTGAGATTAGGGAGCCCTTAGGGGCCCATGGTGAAAAATGACAAATCCTCAGATAATAACTAGAGAGAAGCTTACTGAGAGATTGCTTTCTCTTGAGTGACTTCATCACACCGAGCTCCACACTTCCCTTCTTGGAACAGTTTGCTAACTCTGTTATCTTGTGTTCTACAAAGTGATATTTGCGAGCTCATTGAGGGATATGGTGAAAAAGGAAATATCCTCAGATCAAATCTGGAAAGAAGCCTTCTGAGGCCGGGCGCGGTGGCTCAAGCCTGTAATCCCAGCACTTTGGGAGGCCGAGACGGGCGGATCACGAGGTCAGGAGATCGAGACCATCCTGGCTAACATGGTGAAACCCCGTCTCTACTAAAAAAATACAAAAAACTAGCCGGGCGAGGTGGCGGGCGCCTGTAGTCCCAGCTACTTGGGAGGCTGAGGCAGGAGAATGGCGTAAACCCGGGAGGCGGAGCTTGCAGTGAGCTGAGATCCGGCCACTGCACTCCAGCCCGGGCGACAGAGCGAGACTCCGTCTCAAAAAAAAAAAAAAAAAAAAAAAAAAAAAAAAAAAAAAAAAAAAAAAAAAGAAGCCTTCTGAGAAACTGCACTTCGATGTGTGAATGCAACTCACAGAGTCACACGATTCTCTTCAGTGTTCAGTTTGCTAACACAGTTCTCTGGAAATCTCTATCGGGATACTTGCGAACGCAATGAAGCTTGCGTTGACAAAGGAAATAACCTCAGATGAAAACTAGAAAGAAGCTTTGTTAGAAACTTCTTGGTGATGTGTGAATTCACCTCACAGAGTTACACTAATGTTTCATGCAGCAGTCCATTATCACTCTTTTTGAGGAACCTGAGAAGGACTTCTTTGGATCGCATTGAGCCTACGCTGATAAAGGAAATATCATCAGTTCAAAACGTGAAACAAGCTTTGAGAAACTCCTTTGTGATCTGTGAATTCCTCTCAAAGAGTTACAGCTGAGTTCTCAGGAAGCAGTTTGCTAACCCTCTTTTCGTGGAATCTGCAAAGTGAGATTTGGGAGCCCATAGGTGCCCATGGTTAAAAAGGAAATATCCACAGATAATAACTAGAGAATTACTGAGACATTACTTTCTGATGTGCGACTTCATCACACAGAGTTCCACCATTCCCTTCTTGGAACAGTTTGCTAACTGTGTTATCTTCTGTTCTGCAAAGTGATATTTAGGGCGCATTGAGGCTATGGTGAAAAAGGAAATATCCTCAGATCAAAACTGGAAAGAAGACTTCTGAGAAACTGCATTTCGATGTGTGAATGCAACTCACAGAGTTACACGTTTCTCTTCAGTGTTCAGTTTGCTAACACAGTTTTCTGGAAATCTGCATTGGGATACTTGTGAAAGCAATGAATTTAGTGGTGACAAAGGAAATATCCTCAGATGAAAACTAGAAGGAAGCTTTGATAGAAACTTCTTGGTGATGTGATTTCACCTCAAAGAGTTACACTTATGTTTCATGCAGCAGTCCATTATCACTGTTTTTGAGGAACCTGAGAAGGACTTCTTTGGATCGCATTTAGGCCTACGCTGATAAAGGAAATATAATCAGTTCAAAACGTGAAAAAACCTTTCTGAGAAACCTCTTTGTGATCTGTGAATTCCATTCACAGAGTTACAGCTTAGTTCTCAGGAAGGAGTTTGCTAACACTCTTTTCTGGAACTGCAAAGTCAGATTTGGGAGCCCATAGGGGCCCAAGGTGAAAATGGAAATATCCTCAGATAATAACTAGAGAGACGCTTACTGAGAGATTGCTTTCTCATGTGTGACTTCATCACACTGAGTTCCACCCTTCCCTTCTTGGAACATTTTACTAACTCTATTATCTTGTGTTCTGCAAAGTGATATTTCCGAGGTCATTGAGGGCTATGGTGAAAGAGGTAATATCCTCTGATCAAAACTGGAAAGAAGCCTTCTGAGAAACTGCATTTCAATGTGTGAATGCTACTCACAAAGGTACACGTTTCTCTGCTGTGTTCAGTTTGCTAACACAGTGTCCTGGAAATCTGCATTGGGATACTTGTGAACGCAATGAAGCTTACGGTTACATAGGAAGTATCCTCAGATGAAAACTAGAAGTAAGCTTTCTTAGAAACTTCTTGTTGATGTGTGAATTCATCTCACAGAGTTACACTTATGTTTCATGCAGCAGTCCATTATCACTGTTTTTGAGGAACCTGAGAGGACTTCTTTGGATTGCATTGGGGCCTACGCTGAAGATGGAAATATCAGTTCAAAAAGTGAAAGAAGCTTTCTGATAAACTTCTTTGTGATCTGTGAATTCCTCTCACAGAGGTACAGCTGAGTTCTTAGGAAGCAGTTTGCTAACACTTTTTCGTGGAATCTGCAAAGTAAGATTTGGGAGCCCATAGGGTCCCAGGGTGAAAAAGGAAATATCCTCAGATAATAACTAGAAAGTAGCTTCCTGAAGATTGCTTTCTGGTGTGTGACTTCATCACCAAGAGTTCCACCCTTCCCTTCTCGGAACAGTTTGCTATCTCTATTATCTTGTGTTCTGCAAAGTGATATTTGATTAGCTCATTGAGGGCTAAGTTGAAAAAGGAAATATCCTCAGATCAAAACTGGAAAGAAGCCTTCTGTGAAACTGCATTTCGATGTGTGAATGCAAATCACAGAGTTACACGTTTCGCTTCAGTGTTCAGTTTACTAACACAGTTTTCTGGAAATCTGTAGTGGGATACTTGTGAATGCAATGAAGCTTGCGGTGACAAAGGAAATATCCTCAGATATAAATAGTAAGAAGTTTTGTTAGAAACTTCTTGGTGATGTGTGAATTAATCTCACAGAGTTACACTTATGTTTCATGCAGCAGTCCATTATCACTGTTTTTGAGTAAACTGAGAAGGACTTCTTTTACCGCATTGAGGCCTGCGCTGATAAGGAAATATCTTCAGTTCAAAACGTGAAAGAAGCTTTCTGAGAATCTTGTTTGTCATCTGTGGATTCCGCAGGGTTACAGCTTAGTTCTCAGGAAGCAGTTTGCTAACACTCTTTTCCTGGAATCTGCAAAGTGAGATTTGGGAGCTAATAGGGGCCCATGGTGAAAAAGGAAATATCCTCAGATAATAATTAGAGAGAAGCCTACTGAGAGATTGCTTTCTGATGTGTGAATTCATAACACAGATTTCGAACCTTCCCTTTTTTGGACAGTTGCTAATTCCGTTATCTTGTGTTACACAAAGTTGTATTTAGGAGCGCATTGAAGGCTGTGGTGAAAAAGTAAATATCCTCAGATCAAAACTGGTAAGAAGCCTTCTGAGAAACTGCATTTCGATGTGTGAATTCAACTCCCGGAGTTACACGTTTGTCTTCAGTTTTCAGTTTGCTAACACAGTTTCCTGGAAATCTGCAAAATGGGATATTTCTTGAATGCAATGAAGCTTTCGGTGACTAAGGAAATACCCTCAGATGAAAATTAGAAAGAAGCTTTGTTGGAAACGTCTTGGTTAAGTGTGAATTCATGTCACAGAGTTACCTTCTGTTTCATGCAGCAGTCTATTATCACTGTTTTTGAGGAAACTGAGAAGGACTACTTTGGATCTCATTGAGGCCTACGCTGATAAAGGAATTATCATCGGTTCCAAACGTGAAAGACGCTTTTTGAGAAACTACTTTGTTATCTGTGAATTCCTCTCACAGAGTTACAGCTGAGTTCTCAGGAAGCAGTTTGCTAACATTCTTTTCGTGGAATCTGCAAAGAGAAATTTGGGAGCCCATACGGGCCCATGGTGAAAAAGGAAATATCCTCAGATAATAACTGGAGAGAACCTAACTGAGAGATTGCTTTCTGAAGTGCGACTTCATCACACAGAGTTCCAACCTTCCGTTCTTCTAACAGTTTGCTAACCCTGTTATATTGTGTTATTCCAAGTGATATTTGGGAGTTCAATGACGGCTATGGTAAAAAAGGAAATAACCTCATATCGAAAATGAAATGAAGCCTTCTGAGAAACTGCATTTCGATGTGTGAATTCAACTCCCAGAATTACACGTTTCTCTTCAGTGTTCAGTTTGATAACACGGTTTTCTGGAAATCTGCAATGTGATACTCCTGAACGCAATGAAGCTTGCAGTGACAAAGGAAATATCCTCAGATGAAAACTAGAAAGGAGCTTTGTTAGAACCTTCTTGGTGATGTGTGAATTCATCTCACAGAGTTACACTTATATTTCATGTTGCAGTCCATTATCACTGTTTTTGAGTAACCTGAGAAGGACTTCTTTGGATCACATTGAGGCCTACAGTGATAAAGGAATTATCATCAGTTCAAAACGTGAAAGCAGCTTTCTGAGAAACTTCTTTGTGATTTGTGAATTCCTCTCATGGAGTTACAGCTGAGTTCTCAGGGAGCAGTTTGCTAACACTCTTTTTGTGGAATCTGCAAAGTGATATTTGGGAGCCCATAGGGGCCCATGGTGACAAAGGAAATTTCCTCAGATCATAACTAGAGAGAAGCTTACTGAGAGATTGCTTTCTGTTGTGTGACTTCATCACACAGAGTTCCACCCTTCCCTTCTTGGAACAGTTTCCTGACTCTGTAATCTTGTTTTCTACAAAGTGATATTTGGGAGCTCATAGTGGGCTATGGTGAAAAATGAAATATCCTCAGATAAAAACTGGAAGGAAGCTTTTGTGAAACTGCATTTCGATGTGTGAATGCAACTCACAGAGTTACACGTTTCTCTTCAGTGTTCAGTTTGCTAACACAGTTTTCTGGAAATCTGCAGTTGGATATTTCTGAACGCAATGAAGTTTACGGTGAAAAAGGAAATATCCTCAGATGAAAACTAGAAAGAAGCTTTCGTAGAAACTTCTTGGTGATGTGTGAATTCATATCAGAGAGTCACACTTATGTTTCATGCAGCAGTCCATTATCACTGTTTTTGAGGTACTGGAGTGGACTACTTTGAATCGCATTGAGGCCTATGCTGATAAAGGAAATATCATCAGTTCAAAACGTGAAAGAAGCTTTCTGAGAAACTTCTTTGTGATCTGTGAATTGCTCTCACAGAGTTGCAGCTGAGTTCTCAGGAAGCAGTTTGCTAACACTCTTTTCGTGAAATCTGCAAAGTGAGATTTGAGAGCCTATAGGGGCCCATGGTGAATAAGGAAATATGCTCAGATAATAACTGAGAGAAACTCACTGAGAGATTGCTTTCTGGTGTGTGACTTCATCACTCAGAGTTCCAACCTTCCCTTCTTGGAAGAGTTAGCTAACTCTGTTATCTTGTGTTCTGCAAAGTGATATTTGGGAGCTCATTGAGAGCTATGGTGAAATAGGAAATATCCTCAGATCAAAAGTGGAAAGAAGCTTTCTGAACCTGCATTTCGATGTGTGAATGCAACTCACAGAGTTACACGTTTCTCTTCAGTGTTCAGTTTGCTAACACAGTTTTCTGGAAATCTGCACTGGGATACTTGTGAACGCAATGAAGCTTGAGGTTAAAAACGAAATATCCTCAGATGAAAACTAGAAAGAAGCTTTGTTAGAAACTTCTTGGTGATGAGTTAATTCATCTCACAGAGTTACACTTATGTTTCATGCAGTAGTCCATTATCACAGTTTTTGGGGAACCTGAGAAGGACTTCTTTCGATCACATTGAGGCCTACGTGGTTAAAGGAAATATCTTCGGT